>NC_091454.1:39684333-39699333 GCF_027789765.1 Dendropsophus ebraccatus | reverse complement strand
AAGTTAAGGCACTTCAAAGCAGCATGGTTCCAGCCGACCGGAACGTCCTCAGTCACCCGGTTCTGCCAGTCCAGTAGGGCGGAAAGACCTGCCCGAAGTTATCGGCGGAACTGGATCCCAATCCGGCAGAGTCATCTAAGGCAAATCCAACGCAGACCGGAAGGCAGGCAAATCCTCTGGTGTATGCAGCTCCAATCGTTTGCCGCCTCTACGGACCACCAACTGAAACAGAAGTACCAGGAGTACTGGATTTCACGCTCTCTTAGCAGTTCCAACAGGGGTTTGAGAGCCCGACGTTGAGATAGGGTAGCTCTGGAAAGGTCCTGGAGAAAAATCAGCTAAGCCCCATCAAAATCGACAAACTCCATGCCGCGCTCTGCCTTCATAATTTCGTCTTTAATTCGGTAGTGATGAAGCCTGCAGATTACATTCCAAGGTCGGTTCACATTGGAGGAGATCGGTTCCAGGGTACGATGGGCTCTGTCAACCTCAAACTCTGCCCCTGGCGGTCGACGTAGAATGGAGGCAAATAGATCCTAAAGGGACGGGATAAGATCAGCAGCTCTGGTTGTTTCAGGAAGCCCCCTAATACGGATGTTATTCAGTCTACTGCGATTCTCTGCGTAGTCATGAAGCTTGTAAAGTTGATGGATTTGCCTCTCCTGGTTAGCAAGTGTAGCCTGGACATCATCCACCGTGGTAACTAGGGAGTCATGGTCAGCAGCAATATCAGTGACTTTCGCCTCAGAGTGTGCACATCAGATTTAAAGGGGTAGTCCACCCAAAAAATTTTTCTTTCAAATCAACTGGTGCCATAAAGTGCCAGAGATTTGTAATTCACTTCTATTAAAAAATCTTAAGTCTTCCAGTACTTATCAGCTGCTGTATGCCCAACAGGAAGTTGTATTATTTCCAGGCTGGAGAGCAGGGAAGGTTTTCTATGGGGATTTGCTGCTGCTTTGGACAGTTCCTGACATGGACAGAGGAGGCAACAAAGAGCACTGGGTCAGACAGGAAAGAAAACACCACTTCCTGCTGGACACACAGCAGCTGATAAGTACTGGAAGACTTAAGATTTTTTAATAGAAGTGAATTACAAAACTCTGGCACTTTATGGCACCAGTTGATTTGAAAGAAATTTTTTTTTGTGGACTACCCCTTTAAGGGAATTAAGTTCTTGTTTATATGAGGTTTCCAAGCGCTCTACAAGTTTTTCCATATCTGAGCGCGTAGGTAGCAGTTTCATATATTCTTTCCAGGTTCATTCTGTATCATTCTGCATGGGGTTAATAGATGCAGCAGATCTAGTGTGGGGCAGATCACTGCCCCTAGTGGTGGAGAAGGGGAGTGCAGCAGGGGACAGAAGACATGCTGGCTGCCAATAATGAGCCTGAGGCTGGAAAACTGGCTGTGTCACTGCAGGGAGCAGGATTTATGGATCCCTCTGCTTTCCTCTGGCTGAGGCTGGGAGATGATGCTGTGCTGGAGCGGAGGCCTGAAGACACTGCGACACCGGGATGGGGGCCAGGGGACACCGCTCCACAGAGGTGGGTACCCAAGGGGACTGCTGCCTCAAGGTGGGGGCTGAGGGACACTGCCACCCCAAGGAGGAGACGGGGGACACCACTGTCCTAGGAGGAAGGCCGGGGGACGCAGCATCACGGAGGCGGGAAGCTCCGTCTCCTCGGTAACCACTGGAGGCCTATTTGGGCACTGGTGGGAGGGTTGCGCTGCGTCCGTGTCAGTGCGGCCGCCAGAGCCCGGCGGAGCAGGTGTGGGCAAGGCCGGGACTGGAGCTCTTACCGCGGAGTCCACAAGGCAGTCTCGGCTGGTGGGGGCTGATTGCGGCAGCTGCTCTGGTTACGCGGGAGCCGGAAGTCACGGAGGCTGCAGGCTCAGCAGGTAGGCCGCAACTCGTGGCAAGGAAGAAGCGGTCCAGGCTACCCCGGGCGGGCTAAGGGGGTCAGATGATTTTGTGCCTGCCTTGGTCCTCCTACGGCCGCGCACCATTTGGGGTGCAACCTGCTAGTTTTAAGGTGCTATGGAAGGCTGTCTGGCGCCCTGTCCCCGGAGCTCACAGAGGGTGCGTACTCACTCCTCCATAGCCAGGCCACGCCCCCCGACACCATTGACTTTATTGGGGTTTCTCGAGCTTCTGCAAATGTCATTTTCACCGAACCAAAAATATCAATATATTTATTTTCCGACTATATATATTTGTCGGTTATCTGAATCTATAGACTTTGTGGCCAGTAGATATTCCTTTAGTATGAGGTTTTAGAACCATACATATATAATGCCTTCACCCCCCCCCCCCCCCCCCCCCATTTACCTCTTTCTCCATTGCTTTCGGCTTCTTAATCTCCCTGATGAATTCGGTGTCTCTCTCAGGTTTCTGCCTCAGGTTTGACTGTCATAAGGCAGTGTATTAGTACAGCGTCACCATCTTGCACAGCTTACAACCGCAATCAAAAAGCAAGTAAAACAAATAGATCCTGCTTGAAGTTAAAGGGGTTTTACGGGGGAAGCGCTCAGAAGTGGAGACAAGAGACCAAAACCATCACAGTATCAACAAGTACCCCCAGCCCCTCCCCACAACACACACCATGAATCTCTGAATTCTCACTGTCACTTCAAAGAAGCCTTGACACATCAAAAGTTCTAGCGATTGGCAGGTCAAATCAAAAAGAGAACATCAGGTTGTGCAATGATGAAGATTATCGTGAGCAGGTCAAGCAAACACACTGTACTACATAAAGCTGCTTTCAGATGTATTAAACGACTTCTACACACATTTCTGTACCCCCCCCCCCCCCTCACGCAACACAGGATCAGTGAGAACATTGATAACACCACTGATAGCACAATCATCCAGACCACCGACTGTAGTCACAGCAGAATCCGTTGTGTTTCGGGCCCCATAAAAGGGAGTAAGACGCAGTATTCGCCAACGGGATGAGATTCCTGAGCGCTCCTGGCGTCTTGGAATGGGGGCAATGTTTGGGGGAGAGTAAAGGATATTATTCACTTACTGTTGAGCCAAGAGAAGAATGCTTGCGAAGCCGAGGTGGGGAGATAGGATCATTCGTCCTCTCTCTCCACAGTTTCGGAAGACGAGTCTAAATGGTAAAGTGAACAACTTTCATATCATGTTACTGTATAAGAATGCAAACTGACACACCCAGAATACACTGTATATGACCTGAATAGATCGGTCATCACAATTCTCCACCTGCAACCTGAGCCATATACACACCATTTAATAGTTTATACATAAGAATTAATATGTAAACTAAATACTTGTTCTTCATGGTCGCAGTTAGTCTGCAGCAGCAAGTTCCACTGAATTATATATACACAGTCCAACAAGAAAGACAAAAAGTGATGGCACTGCCTGGCTCTCCACTAGATGACACTCTCTCAGTCTGGTTCCGGTATGTGGTGGTGCTCATTCCAAAATAAACATGCTGTATAAACAATGAATAAAGGATGAAAGGAGGCACTCACCAGCAGTGTATTCAGACCATCCGGCTTTATTGCTGTGCGCAGGCGGAGCGGGGGAGACAAAGTGGGTGACCGCAGTTTTGCGGCTTAGTGCCGCTTTGACGAACCCTCATGTGAAGATCCGCGAGGGCAAAAAACGCCCAAAGTACAAAGCATCCGCAAGGAGGAGTGAAGCGCAAGCAGGTCACCTGGTACAGGTAGGTGATCATGCTGCACCACACTCCACAGACACAGACCTTACTGTAGGAGATAGACAGCAGGATGACCATACGTATAGTTAGCAGACATTTCTTTAGATGAGGATTGTGTTGCACTATTATCAAAAGGCCATAATTTCTGCATTAAGGATTTTAATTATGTAGACTTTGAAATAGATCTGAGAAAAGCCATCAGGAAACTAAACATCCAGAGATTTTTCCTGCAGATATCCAGCAACAGCGAGCAGATGGAATTTTTGGGACAAACGCAGGTCCATGTAGGCCCTTTGGGCTTTATAATAGCCGGTAATCCATCTTTGGCAGATCAGGCTGTATTATCTTTACTCATGGGTTTAGAAGATAGCTCCCCAGAAACACAGGTCGATCATACTCCAGCAGCCCCTTTTCCATCTACACCTTTCTTAGGAGGGGTTCAGTCTAAATTTAACCCATCCTTGCCTGCCGGGTCTCCTATCTCTCTGTTTATGCACAAGGTCATACAGGATGTCAAGGTGTTAATTTATCCTCCGTCCAGTCCAAACCTTTCGGATGGTGAACGCAGGGCCTTGGTATGGCTCAAGTCTCAGAGAGCGATAGTAATACGCCCAGCAGACAAGGGTGGCAATATTGTCATTCTGTTCAAGGATTATTACTTACAGGAGGCACATCGACAGTTGTCAGATGAATCCACATATACCAAATTACCAGCAGTCCCAACACATTCATATACTAACAAAGTGCGTGATGTATTACGTAAAGGGGTAGAGCAACAGATATTTTTCAGTAATTTTGCAGAGAAACTGTTTGTGGATATTCCCAAAAAACCCTATTGGTATGGGGTACCCAAGATACACAAGGATATACAGTGACCGCCTGGTCGCCCTATTGTGGCGGGTATGGGATCCATCATGGAACCGATTCCTAAATATCTAGATTGATTGCTTAGACCTATCCTAAAAAATATTCCATCTTCTGTTCGGGATACGCGAGATCTGCTGGAGAAATGGGATCCTTTTTGCTGGCAGGAGGACCATCGCCTTGCGAGCATCGACATTGAGAGCCTGTACACCCGGATCCCTCATGACCGGTGTGTACAGGCTGTCAGGTGGTGTCTCCAGGTGATCGGTGGATATGACACATTTGTGCAGTATATCTGCGATCCAAGGCAGATTCTAGCCTTTCTGCTGCCTGAGGCAAAAATTAAAATGGCGGAGGAAGCACGGGGATCACAGGGAAACTTTGTGGTATTGTGCATCCTCCACTGTTTGCTTTGCAGATAAGGCAGCCGGGACCCAGATAAGGCAGCAGGAGGGGGGTCCTGTAAAAAGCAACAAATGAACACACGCTACACCGATCAATGATTTTTCAAATTGCTTATGACTTCATTTACTCCTTCATATATTTCAGGGACAATTACATGTCTCATACTGAATAAAGTCACTTAAATTTTACATCACCCAGTGGCAAACGGTAGCAGAGTCTCTTAATATGCGTCCTTAATTCAGCTTTCAGCCATCAGGACACACTTCCCGGTTGGGAATAAAAAGTCCAACTTCCATGCAGGGTACGCGACGTTTCGAGAGCAGCAGCTCCCTTTGTCAAGCCTAACTCATGTGTGACCCATCACCAATATATATACCCCGACCTCTCGCGAGATCTGAGATCTGTTTAAAAATAGACATAAAATAAATTAGACAACATGGAAAAATAACATATTTCTAACGGAATAAACCTCCTTCTAATTACTACATCATAGCTTTTTATAGGAAAACACTGAAATTACATGCTTCGTTTAACCCTCTTGGGTTCAGTGCTTCCATCTTACTAATCCAATACACTTCCCATTGTAGCAGTTTACGCTGTGTCTGTCCACTATCGGTACACTCTACCTCCTCTAATATCATCCATCTTAGTTCGCTGATTTGGTGTTTACACTGATGGAAATGTCTCGCAACACTGGTTTCCCCAAAGTTTTTTTCTCTCATTTTTTATACTAATTTTTTGGGCATAATTTCTTATTGCACTCCGATGTTCGTTCAATCTTATTTTCACCGGTCTCATCGTCTGTCCAATATAGACTTTCCCACAAGGACATTTTAACATGTACACTACCTGTTTAGAGTTGCATGTATGCCACCCCCGAATTTTGATTGGGTAACCCTTTGTCGGATGCATCACTTGATCCCCTTTAATTATGGCACTGCAGTTCTGGCATGCTAAACAGGGGAAAGTGCCATTTTTTCTAGCTCTTAGAAATTTTTGTCTTGTTTGTTTACTTTTCCGCATATCTGCTCTCACCAGATAGTTGGCTATAGTTTTACCTTTTCTGAAGATAAATCTTGGGGTATCCACAACAGTCTCCCAAACTTGGGATCAGCCTGAAGGAGCCCCCAGTATTTAAGTACAGTTTTTTTCACCATGTTAGCATGCCCATCATATGTTGTGATAAACATTGGTTTAGAACTATCTTTTACTCTTTTCTTTCTCTTTCTAAATTCTTGTCTATCTTTCTGTCCAATTTCTTCTCCAACTTTTTCTATTTTTTGTGAGTCATATCCTCTTTCAATAAACTTTTTAGCCATAATTGTTTTCTTCACATCATCTTCCTCCTTTGTACTACAAATTCTCCGAACTCGAGTGAATTGGCTACAAGGGATACCTCCAAATACTTGAGGTGCATGAACTATCTCTGGCTAATAGATTGTTACGATCTGTCTCTTTTGAAAAAAGTGTGGTTCTCAAACTACCATCTATTTCCTTACTAACTTCCACATCCAAATAGTGAATTTTTTGTAGATCACATTCCAGTGAGAACTCAATGAGTGCATGTCTCTGGTTGAGATAGTGGACGTACTGCTCCAACTGCTCTTTCGAGCCCTCCCACACCAAGAACACGTCGTCCACATATCTCAACCAGAGGGTAACACACCCACTGAGCTCATGAGACCACACGTACTCCTCCTCAAATTTGTTCATAAATATGTTAGCAAAACTGGGTGCCACAGGGGACCCCATCAAAGTCCCCTGTAGCTGGAGGTAGTAGTCCTCCCCAAACCTAAAATAATTTTTCTTAAGGATGACATCCAGTAGATTGGTCAAAAGTCTGGTCAAAAGTCTAATCTTACCATTTTCTGAAGTGGCATCTCTACAGAGCTGTTCTCTTACTGCAGCGATGCCTTCATCTGTAGGGATATTCGTATACAAAGATTTAATATCTAAGGTACATAACCAGGTATTACATGACACATTTAAATTCATAATTTTGTCCAGAAATTCGTTAGTGTCTTTCAGACAATAAGACAGTTTTGCTACGATTTTCTGTAAATAGCTATCCACATAGACTGCTAAGGGGTGGAAAATGGAATTAATCCCCGACACAATGGGGCGACCGGGCGGTGTTTTTAAACATTTATGGACTTTAGGCAGTAGGTATAGAATGGGTACCCTTGGTGCATTATTTTCTAAGGCTCTCTTAGTTTCTATATCTATCCACCCTTCATTCATGGCCTCTTCTAGCAGCATGTCGATCTCTCTTTTAAACAGTCCAGTCGGGTCCCCTGTGAGTTTTCTATACACCTTATCGTCAGCTAACTGTTTCATAGCCTCATTAACATATTGTTCTTTGTCCTGTATCACCGTAGTTTGAGAACCACACTTTTTTCAAAAGAGACAGATCGTAACAATCTATTAGCCAGAGATAGTTGTCATGCACCTCAAGTATTTGGAGGTATCCCTTGTAGCCAATTCACTCGAGTTCGGAGAATTTGTAGTACAAAGGAGGAATATGATGTGAAGAAAACAATTATGGCTAAAAAGTTTATTGAAAGAGGATATGACTCACAAAAAATAGAAAAAGTTGGAGAAGAAATTGGACAGAAAGATAGACAAGAATTTAGAAAGAGAAAGAAAAGAGTAAAAGATAGTTCTAAACCAATGTTTATCACAACATATGATGGGCATGCTAACATGGTGAAAAAAACTGTACTTAAATACTGGGGGCTCCTTCAGGCTGATCCCAAGTTTGGGAGACTGTTTGTGGATACCCCAAGATTTATCTTCAGAAAAGGTAAAACTATAGCCAACTATCTGGTGAGAGCAGATATGCGGAAAAGTAAACAAACAAGACAAAAATTTCTAAGAGCTAGAAAAAATGGCACTTTCCCCTGTTTAGCATGCCAGAACTGCAGTGCCATAATTAAAGGGGATCAAGTGATGCATCCGACAAAGGGTTACCCAATCAAAATTCGGGGGGTGGCATACATGCAACTCTAAACAGGTAGTGTACATGTTAAAATGTCCTTGTGGGAAAGTCTATATTGGACAGACGATGAGACCGGTGAAAATAAGATTGAACGAACATCGGAGTGCAATAAGAAATTATGCCCAAAAAAATTAGTATAAAAAATGAGAAAGAAAAAAAACTTTGGGGAAACCAGTGTTGCGAGACATTTCCATCAGTGTAAACACCAAATCAGCGAACTAAGATGGATGATATTAGAGGAGGTAGAGTGTACCGATAGTGGACAGACACAGCGTAAACTGCTACAACGGGAAGTGTATTGGATTAGTAAGATGGAAGCACTGAACCCAAGAGGGTTAAACGAAGCATGTAATTTCAGTGTTTTCCTATAAAAAGCTATGATGTAGTAATTAGAAGGAGGTTTATTCCGTTAGAAATATGTTATTTTTCCATGTTGTCTAATTTATTTTATGTCTATTTTTAAACAGATCTCAGATCTCGCGAGAGGTCGGGGTATATATATTGGTGATGGGTCACACATGAGTTAGGCTTGACAAAGGGAGCTGCTGCTCTCGAAACGTTGCGTACCCTGCATGGAAGTTGGACTTTTTATTCCCAACCGGGAAGTGTGTCCTGATGGCTGAAAGCTGAATTAAGGACGCATATTAAGAGACTCTGCTACCGTTTGCCACTGGGTGATGTAAAATTTAAGTGACTTTATTCAGTATGAGACATGTAATTGTCCTTGAAATATATGAAGGAGTAAATGAAGTCATAAGCAATTTGAAAAATCATTGATCGGTGTAGCGTGTGTTCATTTGTTGCTTTATACGGAATCTGAATGTGGGCTGTGGAGCGGCCTAATTGAACACACATGTGAGACCCAGTTGGTAGGATCCTATTCACACACATATATGAACGGGGGGTCCTGTAATGCTGCTGGGCGGCTGCTGTCATTTATTTAAGTCAGAAATGACTTAACTACAATGACAGGGCAGGGTTGTACCGCCCCCCTCAGGGACCTCGGAAGCTGCCGCCTGAGGCAGGAACGGGCCTGCTGCGATCTTGTTTACCTGGTTATGACATGTAATGCGTTTTAATTTAATGGTCAGTGGTACCTCCAGAAGTCACGGGTAGGGATGGGTAATCCGGTAGCCCCAACACTAGCCAATATATTTCTGGCATATATGGAGAGTGAAAAGGTAGATAGTTCGTATACTCTTAGTCACTAGACTGCAGCTACTATGACCATATGAATGTGATAATCTACTTTAGATGGCTATGAGAGCAGTGTGGTTTTAATGAGCACAACAGTACACTTATGATTTCTTAGGAGAAAGCCATTAAAAGTTACATTTTACTCAGTGGAAGGTCTGCATGTGATTTGGGCTTAAGGCCCTTGTTAGTTTGTTAATTGCATTGCCATCTAGATCACTTTCCTTTAGGGCACATTATTTGTGTTATGGTTCACTTTAATATATGACAAAAATAAAAAGGTTTTAGCTTTAATTAACCCCTTAAGGACCGGGCCTAAAATGGCCTTAAGGACCGGAGCAAATTTTATGAATATGACCTGTGTCACTTTATTCATTAATAACTTCGGGATGCTTTTACCTATCCGGCTGATTCTGAGATTGTTTTCTCGTGACATATTGTACTTCACATTTCTTGTAAATTGGAGTCGATACTTATAACGAATCTTTATGAAAAAAAACAAAATAACGTGAAAAATTGTAAAAAAAATGCATTTTTCCAGCTTTAAACCTTTTCTGCTTATACAGAAAATGGTTATGCCACATAAATTATATATTAAATAGCATTAGCAACATGTCTACTTTATGTTGGCAGCATTTATTAAACTATATTTCATTTTTTTTTAGACAATAGAAAGCGTAAAACATTAGCAGCAAATTTCCAAATTTTCAGTAAAATTTCAAAATCAGATATTTTTAGGGACCTGTTCAGGTTTAAAGTGTATTTGAGGGGCCTGTATGTTAGAAAGCCCCACAAAGCACCCCATTTCAGAAACTGCACCCCCCAAACTCTGCAAAAGCAGATCCAGAAAGTTTTTTAACCCTTTAGGGGAGTCACAGAAATAAAAGCTAAGTGTGTAAGAAATTTGAAAATTTTAATTTTCAGTGCAGAGATTTTATTGTAATCCAATATTTTTCATAATTATAAACTTATTACCAGAGAAATGCACCCCAATATTTATTGCCCCGTTTCTGCAGTTTATAGAAATACCCCATATGTGACCCTATTGCGCTATTTGACGCAACCACAAGCCTCAGATATAAGGGAGCGCCTAGTGCATTTCAATGGCTCCGTTATATTTGGTCATTTCTGACTATCACTTCAGCTTGGCAGAGGCTCTGGGGTCCCAAAACCTAAAAAACACCCCTAAAGGGACACCATTCAGAAAACTACACCGCTCAAGGAATGTAACAAGGGGTGCGGTGAGCATCTGGACCCCACAGGTGCTTCACAGATTTTCCCAACAATATGGCGTGAAAAAAGACAAAAGTATTTTTTACACTAAAACGTTGTTCTAGACTTCAATTTTTCATTTTCACAAAGGGATAAAAGGAAAAAAAAAAAACACAAAACATGTAGCGCAGTTTCTCCCGAGTACGGAAATACCCCACATGTGGACATAAAGTGCCAAGCGGGCACAGGACGAGCCTCCAAAGGGAAGGAGCGCCAATTGGCCTTTGCAAGCTGGATTTTACTGGAATGGATTTCAAGGGCCACGTCGCATTTACAGAGCCCTCGTGCTGCCAAAACACTGGAAACCCCCCACAAGTGACCCCATTCTGGAAACTACACCCCTCAAGGAATCTAACAAGGGGTGCAGTGAGCATATGGACCCCACTGGTGACGGGCACAAATGTGGAACAATGTGAAAAATTTCATTTTTTCACTTTCACGGCAAAAATGTGCCCGTCATCAAGGGGTCCATATCCTCATTGCACCCCTTGTTAGATTCCTTGAGGGGTGTAGTTTCCAGAATGGGGTCACTTGTGGGGGGTTTCCACTGTCTTCTCAGCACAAAGGCTCTGTAAATGCGACATGGCGTTCATCATCCATTCTAGCCAAATCCAACCTCCAAAATCCAAATGGCACTCCTTCCCTTCGGAGGCTTGCCCTGCGCCCACATGGCGCTTTATGTCCACATGTGGGGTATTTACGGACTCGGGGGAAATTGCTCTAAACATTTTGTGTTTTTTTTTTCTCTTTTAACCCCTTGTGAAAATAATAAATTCAAGGCTAGACCAACATTATAGTGTAAAAAATGTAATATTTCATTTTCACGCCACATTGTTCCATATTTGTGCCCGTCACCAGTGGGGTCCATATGCTCACTACACCCCTTATTACATTCCCTGAGGGGTGTAGTTTCCATAATGGGGTCACTTGTGGGGGGTTTCAACTGTCTTGGCAACACAGGGACTTTTAAATGCAACATGGCCCCTCGAAATTCATTCCAGCCAAATCCAGCCTCAAAAAACCAAATGGCGCACCTTCCCTTTGGAGGCTTACCCTGCACCCGCATGGCGCTTTATGTACACATGTGGGGTATTTCCGTACTCAGGGGAAATTGCTCTACAAATTGTGTTTTTTTTATTTTTTAGCCCCTAGTGAAAATGAAAAAAATCAAGACAAGATTAATGATTTAGAGTAAAAATTTAAAACAAATTACACCAAATGTTGGTCTAGCCTTGATTTTTTTCCATTTCTACAAGGGGTTAAAAAAGAAAATAAACGCAAAGCATGTAGGGTAATTTCCCCTGAGTACGAAAATACCCCACATGTGGACATAATGTGCCATATGGGCACAGGGCAAGCCACCAAAGGGACAGAGCGCCATTTAGAGGCTGGAATGGAGGATGGAGGCCATGTCGCAATTACAAAGCTCCTGTGCTGCCAGGACAGTAGAAACCCCCCACAAGTGACCCCATTCTGGAAACTACACCCCATAAGGAATCTAACAAGGGGTGCAGTGAGGATATGGACCCCACTGGTGATGGGCACATATGTAGAACATGTGCCGTGAAAATAAAAAATACAATTTTTTTCATTTTCACGTCCCAAATGTGGCCGTCACCAGGGGGCCATATCCCCGCTGCCCCCCTTGTTAGATTCCTTATCGGGTGTAGTTTCCAGAATGGGGTCACTTGTGGGGGGTTTCTACTGTCCTGGCCGCACAGAGGCTTTGTAATTGCATCATGGCCTCTTCTAATGGGAATGGCGGCCATACCTACTTAGCTGGGGAAAAGGGACAATTCTAATTTATTTGGGGGTATTAGGCCAATTATTAGTTTATAAGGTTGAAAATGACAGGTGTCCATCAAATTCAACCTGTGTTGATCCAGAGGAAGGCAAAAAACCCTTGTGAGGCAGACGACAGTAGCCTCATCACAGGGAAAAAATTCCTTCCAGACTCCATAAAGGCGATCAGAATAATCCCTGGACCAACGTGACCCCTGAAATAGGAATAAGGGACAGAATTTAGATAATGTAGAACCCCAGTTACGTGTGGTGCGCCTTGGAGCGATCCAGTATGCAGAGGCCTGGGGGGGGATCAGGACAGGTGTCACATTAGAAAATGGTGTCCTTCCTGATCCCCCTGTTACGCCACACTCTGTACTTCTTCTGGGGTCTCCTGTTCTCCAGTGAGGGGGACGTCACCTGGAAAATGTTGTCCTGGTGCGATACGGGGTCCTTCATATCCAGAAGCGCTGGGTCCGCTCCATGGCTGCTAAATATTAGGGCGCTATTACGGCTTCTTATATGTTCGGATCGTGCCGCAAGCTACAGGGCAGCGAGGGATCGGAAGAGGGGGTGCTGGTATAAAAGTTATCCCCGTACAGGTGGTGACCTTTATCCAGCAGTGGGAAGATCAGTTCCCCAACGATCTCCCCACTAACTCAGAGGATGGGGGGGGAGGGAGCATCTGGGGGCATCTGGGGGCTGGATTTGGGTGTCCCTTCCTTCATACACTCTAAGTGCACGTGCACACTGCGGAATGGCACCCACTGGCAGACTGATGCGGGCGCGCGTCTCCGTCCGTGTCATAGACTCCATTCTATGCACGGGCGGATTCCGCTCTCCGTCAAATGTGTTCATTCTTTGGACGGACGATGGAATCCGCCCAAGCATAACATGGAGTCTATGACACGGGTGGAGACGCGCGCCTGCATCAGTCCGCCGGCGGGTGCCAGCTGCGGAATGCACAAAGAGTTATCCTTCGCCATTCCGCAGTGTGCACATACTCTAAATCTGTAAGTGTACCCAGAGGTACTCTCACAGAGTTTGTAGAATTTCACGCCATACCGTGATCTCTTATTGGGACGGTACTGGCGGAAAAGACGTGTCTGGGGGGCAGCGTACGCTACGCTACCCCCAGACACGTCACTGGATGATGAGGATGAGGATGAATGGAGGAACAAAGGACCCCCCCATTCATCCTCACTGGCTGTTTCGGTGTCGGAGGCAATAATAGCGTATGCGCACTTATAAGCAGACCCTGGCTGTAGGATATAGGAAAAAAACACTCTACGCCAAAAAGGAGGAGTTGCTGATCAGCGGCGCACTTACGTGCGATGCTGATCAGCACTCAGCGGCGATAGGGTGCGGAAAATAGAAAAAAAAAAAAAAAAAAAATCTTTCTTCAACCCTATAGCTACTGATATGTGTATTATATACACTTATCAGCCGCTAGGGGGCAGTAGAACGCCAATTCCGGAAAAAGCCGAAGTTTGACGACGCTGGAGCCGATGATTACCGATGGGGACCGCCGGAAAAAGACGAAGACGATGACGTGTTCGGAACCCGGAAGACGCGATCGGGACGCTGGATCCGGTGAGTATGGGTCAATACCTGCTTTGGACACCTCAGCTACCTAGCTGAGGTGTCCACAGCAGGTATTTAACCCTTTCATGGGGTACTTATATCGCCGTGATCGGCCGGCCGCTCCTGGCCGGCCGGTCCCGGCGATCGGGACGTGGCACCGGGGCCACCGTTACTTTTAACAGTAATGGCGGTCGGTGCCGTCCTCGGACAGCACCGACCGCCATTGCTTTCCGGGCCATCGGGTCACAGATGACCCGGAAAGCTGCAGATCGCCGCCATATGCTGATCTGAATTGATCAGCCAATAGCGGCGATCGTCAGCACGGGAGGGGTTAATCACCCCCCGTGCCGACAAGCAGGGATGGCCTGCTATACATTATAGCAGGCGTAAATGTACGCCCGTTTGCGTTAAGGCACGGGTTTTGGGGGCGTACACTTACGCCCGCGGTCGTTAAGGGGTTAAAGGACAAGTGCCACAAGACTCATTTTAAAAAATAAACAAACCAATAGTTGCAGTATACTTTCTTTCCTACCTGACACTATTTGCGCCTGAACGTGCGACTTTCAGGGTCCCAGTCAGCATCCCGGGCTCCGGTTCAAAATTCACTCGCTTTCTGGATTCGGGAGCGTAGCGCGTGATGACGTCACGCGACGCGTCCCATAATGCATTGCGGTTAAATCATCGTCCTATTGGCTGTAAACATACGCCCCTTGAGCTATTATTCCTCCCCCTCATCTGGTATTCCTCCCCTTGATGCCCGCCCCTAGAAAACTCCCCTAAGACCAACTATAGTAATGCACACCAGAGTCCTTACTGAGCATGCTCTCACTGTGCAATCTGTTTTCCAGACTGCATAGTGAGAGCAGCACTTTCAACACGCCGGAACCATCTTTATTCCCTGGCCTGCACATTCCACTTTACCTTATAGAATTGTAATTATAAATAAATTAAATTTTGCTTTAATTATATTAAATTAAATGATACTTTATAAACTGAAAAAAAAATTATAAATCACTATTTATATAGAAAAAATATATAAAAAGTATATTTATATACACACATATATAAATATATTTATGTATATGCACACACACACACATACAGAAACTATCTACACACAAATCTATATATCTTTTTCTCTCTCTGTCACATTATATATATGTACATAAAAAGAAAAAAAGGAAACACAGTGGCGCTGCATGTGCA